>NC_091461.1:90237796-90268191 GCF_027789765.1 Dendropsophus ebraccatus | reverse complement strand
TGTCCCTGCCTGCTTGCCTCAAACAGTACTTAAGGTTACTGCGGACAACTAGTCGGCAAACCTTACACTGAAATAAGTGCAACACAAAACGAGACAAGACAAACAAACATATTAAAGAATGGTCAGGATACGAGGTCAGCAACACACGGGCAGCAAGGTACAAAGTCAGAATCCAGGAAGTAAAGTCAGGGTCACGAAATCCAAAAGGTCAAAATCACAATAACAAACAGTCAGGGGAACGCTAGGTCAAGGCACAAGGCACTATCACAGGCAATGGAAAAGCACAAGGGGCTGGAACTTATAGTGAGCGAGAACCCAATGCTGACAGCTAACTGGCTGTGTCAGCTGTCAGTCATAACATACTGATAGGGTACACCTAATGCCGATGGGCCAGGAGCGGTGAACCCCTGGCCGCAGCTACATAAAAGAAAAGCGCTGCAGCGGAAAACCAGCAGGCTGGTTGCCAGAGACGCCGTCGGCGCGCCGCCAGCAACTAGCCCCGCAACAACCCGGGACGCCATTGGCGTGTGTCGTGCCCCGGAACAGCAGGCTGGTCACTAGGGAACCCATCGGCGCGCCCCCAGGAACCGGCCCTGCCTGTAACCAGGGACGCCGTCTGGGTCTCTCACAGCTGAGCCGCTCAAATCCTAACAACCCTTTTGTAAAATAGATGAATCTTCACATAGGGCGAGATTTATCAAGCATGGTGGAAATTGAAATTGAGCCTGTGAGGAATGAAAGGTGGGATTTTATATGTATTCTCTTATGTGTTTAAACAGCTGAAGTTAGGAATGGGTTAGTGTTTTATATGTGCCATGTGCTTTTGCTGACCTATAGGGGATTCTCTTTACTTCTAACCTACCTATCTCTTCTTTTCTTTCTCTTGCACAAATTCCTATCCACCACTTGGTGGGAAGAGGTGTAGCATCAGTTGTTACCCAGATTCTTGTGGGAGAAGGACAAACAGAGCAGACGTTCCAGCTGTAGTACTACAAACCAGGGCCAAACTCCGTCATGACCCTCATCCGGGAAAAGTCAGTGCAGTTTAGTCTGGTCTAGTCCGAGATATGTGTGGTCAGATGCAACTAGAGACACCTACTTCTTTCAGCACTTATATTATATCTACTATGCAGTGCTAAACACTACAAAGTAAGAAGAGTCTGTGAACATCCTAGCCCATGCCATGAACCAGTCTAAACAGTGCAGGGCACTATCCTGATACACAAGAGGAACTAGCCTGGATAGGACACAGCTACCAGAAGGTCTACGTATCCTATCTCACAGTGCAGGTAACTGGGACACCCCCGGGAGCTTAGCTTTGCCCAGGTAATCATGACTGGGGCTTGTATAACCCTAGGAGGACGAGTCACTCGTAGGGCAGAAGGTGGTCAGACCAAAGTCTATAAATAGGTACAAGTAAACTTCTCACTCTAAAGTATTCTCTCAAGTTCCAGCAGAGTACATTACTACATTGGGTTGGGACTCCCTTGAGAAACTCCTCTCCTCTACTTTAACTTCAACTTTTTAAGCACCGCTACAACTACCTCTACTCTACTCTACTTCTTCAAGCATCTCCTCAGCACAAATGAGTTCAAGCACTAAAGCCTGTGTTAGGGGACAAACACACTTGCCTGATCCGCAGCGAGACCTCTCGCTGCGTATTTGCAGCAAGACTCGCTGCGGATCCCGGCCCTATTGTTTCAATGTTAGACAAAATCGCAGCAGGGATGTACATCCCTGCTGCGAGTTTGTCCCCAGCCCACCCCGTTAACCCCCCGGCCGCCGGAGCATATACTTTACCTGATCCCGGCTCCGGCTTGCTTGCGGTTCCCGGAGTCTTCAGCAAGCCGGAGCCGGGATCAGGTACAGTATATGCTTGCTCCAGTGCCCTCCCGCAGCCCCGGCCGTCTGATCACCCCCCCCCCACAGCCCCGCCCGATGGCTCCCCGCAGCCCCGGCAGTCTTATCGCAGCCCTGATCGCCCCCCGCAGCCCCGGCCATCTGATCACCCCCCCCGCAGCCCCGGCCGGCCCTCCCCCAGCCCCGATCGCCCCCCCCAGCAGCCCCGATCTGCTGGGGCTGCGGGGGACGATTGGGGCTGCGGGGGGGGTGGGGGGGGTGGTGATCAGACGGCCGGGGCTGTGGGGGGCGATCGGGGCTGCAATAAGACTGCCGGGGCTGTGGTGTGTGGGGGGTGATCAGACGGCCGGGGCTGCGGGGGGCGATCGGGGCTGCGATAAGACTGCTGGGGCTGCGGGGAGCGATCGGGGCTGCGGGGGGGCCGGCCGGGATCAGGTAAAGTATATGCTCTGGCGGCCGGGGGGTTAACGGGGCAGGCTGGGGACAAACTTGCAGCAGGGATGTACATCCCTGCTACGATTTTGTCTAACATTGAAACAACAGGGCCGGGATCCGCAGCGAGTCTCGGATCCGGCAAGTGTGTTTGTCCCCTAAAGATTTATCTACTCTTGCAAAAGTGTATTGTACCTCCAAGAGACTGTACAGTAAAGCTGTTATATTTTTATATCCTTTCCTCTGCACCAGCACCTATACACACTAACCGCACACCTTGGGTTATTTTTCGCCTTTCTGTGGGTGGCGGTACCGATACTCCGAGTGGATCAATTGATGCTCAAGACTATCGTGACAACCCGGCAGGTCACCAACCAGCCAGCCACAACATAAAGCAGGTACCAACATCACACCTGTGTGCTGGGCAAGCACCGGCGTCACAATAATATCCCCTTTGGCTGAGCTGTACAGCAAAACCAACAATCTAGTGCTACACCACAGAGAGATTACTTGTAGAGGGAAAAGTTACTTGTACCTGTGTATAGACTGTGTCTGACCACCTTGTGCCTTACAGTGTCGAGTGACCCGTCCTAATAGGGTGATACAAGCCCCAGACATGGTTATCTGGGTGAAGCTAAGCTCCCGGTGGTGTCCCAGTTACCGGCACTGTGAGATAGGAAACGTAGACCTTCCTTGGTAGCTTTGTCCTATCCAGGCTAGTTCCTCTTGTATATCAGGATACTGCCCTGTACTTTTCAGACTGGTTCACCGTGTGGGTCAGGATGTTCCTAGACTCTTCTCCCTCTTTAGTGTTTAGCACTGCTTAGTAGATATAGTATAAGTAGTAAACGAACTGGTTGTCTCTAGTTTCATCCGTTCACACACGTCTTAGACTAGACTTCATTGAACTGCACTTCTGGTACCAGACAAGGGTCCTGGCATAAGCCAGGCCCTGGCTTGGCTACAGCAGGGACACTTGCTCTGTGCGTTCTTCTCCCACGAGAATCCAACTAGAAATGAACTTACTTCCTCCACCAAGTAACTAACTTCCTACAAGGGCTATGTAATCTACCCTGTGAGTGGTAGGGATGAGTGTTTACAAAAGAGAAAAGGATAGAGAGAGGTCAGAAGCAGAAAGCACATGGTACAAAGAAAACATTAACCTATTAGGACTTTCAGCTGTGCTTACATAGAAATATGTATAAATATAAAAGATGCTGATGAAAGTGATGAAACTATAGAAATACCTTCATCACCACTTAACCTGGAGTGAGAAGCTTTTTGAGGGGTGCAGAGGAGAGACACAACACTGACAGACACAGCAAACCTTTTTGCCACAGCTCGAATTGGCGTGCAATCCTGGATGAGCTGCACTACCACTTGTGTGGGTTGTAGAGTCTGTCTTATGCTATTACGAGTGTGAAAGCACCACCAACATTCAAAAGTAACCAAAACATCAGCCAGAAAGCATAGGTACTGAGAAGTGGTCTGTGGTCCCCACCTGCAGAACCACTCCTTTATTGAGTGTGTCTTGCTAATTGCATGTGAAAATGATTGTCAATCAGTGTTGCTTCCTAAGTGGACAGATTGATCTTACGAAAGTTTGATTTACTTAAAGTTATATGGAGTTTTTTAAAGGGATTGGCCACTTTTAAAATAGTTCAGTGTACAGTATAAGTAAGTGTACTTACAGCCCTTACTAACAGCAGCTCCCTGTGTACCTCAATCAGACTCCCCTCCTCCAGGCTGTACTGCCCTACTCTGTGGTGTTCCTGTCCATACAATAGCCGACATGGCGGAACATGTGACCATGCCCCGCCCCCCAGTGTCCACCACTGAGCCTGTATATGTCTATAGAGGACGCAGGGGGCGGGGCATGGTCACATTCTCCTCCATGTCGGCCATCTAATGGACAGAAACAAAACAGAGTAGGGCAGCACAGCCTGGAGGAGGGGAGTCTGATTTAACCCCTAGATGACCATGGGCGTAACTATACGTCCAGGATCGTCTACAGGTGTTGTTGTTAATAAAAAAAAAAAAACCTCCCCTAATAAAAGTTTGAATCACCTCCCTTTTCAAATGTTATAAATATAAATAAATAAATAAACATGTTTGGTATGGCCGCATGCGTAATCGCCCAAACTATTAATTTATTTCATTCCTGATCTTGCATGGTAAATGCAAGATGGTTAGGGCACAGATACTCCCTTTTGGCACGGGCTTAAAGTTTAAGGCTGGGTTCACACTACGTATATTTCAGTCAGTATTGTGGACCTCATAGCAACCAAAACCAGGAGTGGATTGAAAACACAGAAAGGCTCTGTTCACACAATGTTGAAATTGAGTGGATGGCCGCCATATAACGGTAAATAACTGCCATTATTTTAATACAACAGCCGTTGTTTTAAAATAACAGCAAATATTTGCCATTAAATGACGGCCATCCACTCAATTACAACATTGTGTGAACAGAGCCTTTCTGTGTTTTCAATCCACTCCTGGTTTTGGTTGCTATGAGGATCTGACATGAGGACCAAATACTGCCCGAAATATACTGTGTGTGAACCCAGCCTAAAAGTATTTTTTAGGACAATAACTGCATCACCTGCCGAAAGGACCACAGGACAG
This sequence comes from Dendropsophus ebraccatus, assembly GCF_027789765.1. Lineage (NCBI taxonomy): Eukaryota > Metazoa > Chordata > Amphibia > Anura > Hylidae > Dendropsophus > Dendropsophus ebraccatus. The sequence goes on along the minus strand of NC_091461.1, from coordinate 90,263,271 downwards.
ATCTTGGATTAAAAGCAGCTATCCGAAGGTACAAGTGGTTTGGGGGGGTCAGATTGTGGGTGCAGAGTCAAGGTTTGCACAAACCTGAACTGTCGGCTTCTGATTCCTGTTGTCTACCTGCTCCTTGAAGAGGATAAATACAGCCTGAAGACTGCCTGGAAAACTGGGATACAGTCATAGGTCACAGTATTCCAATTTTTCATTTGGTCCTCAGGCTGTATGCACCCTCTCCATGGAGCAGGCAGACAGCAGGAATCAGAAGCCAACAGTTCAGGTCAGGGCTAGACTGGGGTTGATAAGCAGCTCTGGCACATCAACCCCACCAGCCCACATATATATTCCCCAAACCATTGCATGACACTTTCTGCACCATTTTATTACATAAATAAAGTACAGAATTATCATTGGAAAAAAAAAAATAAGTGTACACTACACTATGTAAACACCAATATAATCAACAATCCCACAATACTCTGAAAGAGCTCAACACAAAGTTCTAACTAAAGATGCTCTAGAATTATTTCCTATAACAGAAGTTTAGTGTCCCAGCACAGGCTGCTGTCTGTTGCACCTGAGTAAGTACTATTGTGTTTTCCCCACTAGGTGTCAATACTTGTATTCTCTACTTATGTTGTGTATGTGAAGAGCCAGCTGAAGTTACAAAAGGGTTAACTGTGTTGTATGTTGTGTATTATCAATTCACAGGTGCAGGTGCTTTTCTCTCTGATTCTATCCTATCCTCACTTTCTGCACACACACACACACACAGCCCCCACCACTCACATGAGGGTTTAGTTAGCCCCCGTAGGAGGAGTTAGTTCTTGGTGGGAGGAAGTTGAGGAGTTAGTGGCGGTAGGTCCAAGTGAGTGGATGGCTGAGAAGCAGCTCAGCCACAGCGTTCTTTTAGTGAGCCTTCAGACAACTATGCAGTGCTAAACTTTCACCAGGGGAGATAAGCCAAACAGGGATTCATTTTGCACACGTCAGGAACCTCTCTAAAACGCACAGGGCAGTTACCTGAAAGCTATAGGAACTGACTCCAGTGAGACAAAGCTACGGAATGTCTATGTATCCCACTATGCAGTGCAGGACAACTAGGAAACCTCAGGAGTCTGCTTCACCCAGACAACAAAGGCCTTAGGGCTCGTACTACCCACCTACGCAACAAGGGGGCATAAGGCGGTCAAGGACTACCAAGTCATCCGTGAATACAAGTAGTCTCTTTCACTCAAACTGTTACGGCAGAGCACACTACTACATTGGGCAGGGCCCCTCTGGCAACTCCTCTCTCTCTCTCTCTCTCTCTCTCTCTACTGCAAAGTGCCTGTTTCTATTAAAGCACTGGTATTCCTTTTAATCTTCCAGCACCTAAATCTTCTGTAAGATTTGTACTGATAATGCACTGTTACTATGTGTACTGTTTGCATTACGATGTAAAGTAAAGTATCTACCATGATAAGTACCCAAGCGACCCTAGACCCATTCAGCTACCACACCACCATACCAGCTGACCCAGCAGGAGGAACCCCTACCAACTCCCCGCGCAACCTGGCACGGCACAAGAGAAGTGTCCAGCAGCCTCTATCGTTTATCACCTGCGTGTGTGTGTCTTAAAGGAACACACAGATCATGAATGATAGAGGCTGTGTGACACATTAGGCGCAGGCAGTGTCTCTGCACTACACTGACTGCAGCAGAAGATGACAGGGGAGTGCGTGCCTTGAGAGGAGCTGCTGGGGAGCTGGTGACAGGTGAGTTGGCTTTTGATTTTTTGGAATCCCCAGGCGGTGGTCCTCCTACACCGGAGTTGTGTTCTGGCAGGGGCCCTCAGCAGCAGCAGTGCTGGTTTCATATAAAATATTATTATGCGGCTCAGCTGGCCCATGGACTAGCAATCTGGGATTGTCAGTCTGGGCCTTGTTCAGGTTCATATGAATCAGAACCTTGGCCGGCTCTCTACTGTTCACCAACAAGAATTAAAAATGAATCATTCTTAACTTTTTAATATATAAGTTAATATATAGTTTAACTAACTATACAGTAGATATGGCCAGGGCAAGATAAGCATTACGGCTCCTGGACTTTTTAGCTCGAGGCCTGCACGGGTACATAAGTCTATAGTTACATAAGTCTGCAGACCGTTATCGCAACAAGACTGTGGCATTTAAGTGTAAGTGACAGGAGCAGCTCCTGTCACTTACCGATCAGGACCCCATAGCATATCTGTGGGGGTCCCGATCGCATTACCTGACTGCCAGAGGTCTCTTACCTTCCTCCATGCAGTCAGGTCTTCAGTCTTGTCTGCCACAAGCAAGCTCTATTAGAAGATTGCAGATAACACCGACCCCTACTTTAGTATGGCATAGCCGTGATCAGTGTTAGAAATCTAATGTATGTATATAAAAGTTCCCTAGGGGGACTTAAAAAGTTTAAAATCAATAAATGTCCCCCAATAAATATCTAAATCACCCTCCTTCACATTTTTTAAATAAAACACATAAAAATAATAAATGTAATTAACATGATGATTTTAGGTCAGGATTTCCTCGGGCTGCATCCAACTTCTTCAGCAACCAGTAATAAAATGCCACATGCTTATGCTGTCAATAATAGTGCCCCATTGTGCGGCTCATGCTTCTGCATTTTACTCTGGGCCTTTTTTATGAATGACATTTGCCTTAGATGGATTAGCTTACTAGTCTATTAAACACGGAACGGCCGGTCTGTGTCCGGATCATCGCGGCCGGTACTTAAGTACCAGCCGGATGATCCGTCCAGCCGCAGAGCTATGATGCGGGCGCATCAGCGCGCGCCCGCATCAGAGGTTCCTATGGCACACAGTGAAGCAAGCAGCCGGAGCTGCTTACTTCACTGTGTGAACTGACTGGTCTTTCTGCGGACGGAATTCACTGAATTCCGTCCGCAGAAAACTGACATGTCAGTTTTTTTCCGGTGCCGCATGGGATCCCGGCCAGAGCGCATACGATGTGTGTACGCTCCGGCCGGGATCCCATTGAAAATAAGGCTATGTTCCACCCCTCAAAACTAGGTCGGTAGTTCTGCGGCGAGAACTACGGCCGTAGTTTTACGTAGTGTGAACATAGCCTTAAACTGTTTAGGAACTCCTGACATCAATGTGCAAAATTGCTGATTTTTGGTCACTTCAGCTTCCAGAATTTTTTCTTTAAATGATCAAAAAGTTGCAAATACGCAAGTGAGATACTGATAAAAACTACAGATTATGGTGCAAAAAGACCTCACACAGTCCTAATGGGTCCTCACACACACCCATAGACAAAAATTGCATAGTGCTAGATACTTATGCCTCTGTTTGGATATGCACAGTTGTTTTTCTTATCACATCGGTGTCATGGTCCTGCCTTGGTCTCACAAATTAGAAGATGAATATCATGAATGTACCAGGTGGCTTAATGAATTTTTTTAACATTACCTGTTCAGCACTGGCACGGGGGGCTGGGGCTGTGGGCGGGCAGCTTTTTGACCGGCGGCGCCGGAGTTAAAGGGGCCAGGTCCCATACACGCAGCGAATCCGCTGCTTGTATGGGACCCATTTAAATGCACAATACTGGATCCACAGCGGATTTTGCTGCTAAGGCTAGGTTCACACTGCGTTTTCAGCATCCGTTTAACGCATCCGTTTTTTGCAAAAAATGCATGAAAAAGGGATTGCAAAAAACGGATTCATTTGTGTGCATCCGTTTTTCCATTGACTTCCATTATAAAAAAAAAACGGATCCGTTTTTATTGGCGGACCAAAACGGACCAAAAAACGTTGCTGACCCTATTTTTCTGGACGTTAAAAAAAACGGACCCGTCAAACGGATTCTGAAAACGCAGTGTGAACCTAGCCTTACTCGCAGTGTCAAATCCGCTGCGGATCCGGTACGTGTGAATTTACCCTAAATGAATATCAAATATTGATATATCCACATGTTTTTAAAAAAATACATAACTTTATGGGTGAGCTGTCATTCATGCAAGATTCATTGCACAAGGAAATTAAATGTATAACATAAATTATTGTTAGGAAAACAAACTAAAACTATTGCCAGACAGGTGCTTGGTCGCCTGAATGATCATGTTTAAATATTCTGCACAGTATTTTTGCTTTGATGTATATTCATTTACAGAATACTCTATTAGTATCTTATGTCAACTTTTGCCAGTTTTGTAATAACTAATCACTAGCTACATAGTTCAAAAAGTTTATAGATTATGTTATGTGTGGAATTTTGGATGTTATCTGGGCATAAAGTTAAACATTAAGGCTCCTATAAGGCTCAGCGAGATTTATCAAGTTTTGTACTAATATAATTCTAAGAAAAGATTCTAAATATTTAAGTCACATCTGCAGATATAGGATTGTCACATCAAAATATGAGAAATGGTTTCCTGAAGAATTTTCAATCGAGTACTGAATCATGGATCAATGCAGTGCTGCATTGATCCTTATGAACAGTCAATGTATTGCTCATAGTAGTCCCCCAAGAGGACTATAAAAACTATAAAAAAAATCCATCCCATAATAAAGGTTTAAATCATCCTATTATTTTTCATAAAAAACAAACATATTTTTTATCACTGAATGCAAGTTTTGCATCGTGCAAAATTGCTGATTTTTGATCCCTTCACCTTTAAGAGAAAAAAAGTGATCAAAAAGTGTGGTACTGATAAAAACTACAGATTATTGCAAAAAAAAAAAGTCCTCACACAATCCTCACGAGTCCTCACGCACCACCATAGACCAAAATTTGCGCCAATCACAGAAATATTGTGTAATTGTAGATATTGGTGCCTCTGTCAGAATATGCAAAGTTATTTGAAATGACAATTACTCCTTCAAACTCCTCCAAACATTGTTATAGAAATCAATAGTACAAGCGATTATAAGAAACTCTGTATTCGGTTTTATTAGGCAAAAGAATTTCCTTATGTACTGACAATGATATTTTCCTACCTATACGACGTATGGTGTTTTATTTTTAAATGTGATTGCGTTTTTTTTTTGCCATTTTTGACTTGTATGTGTGTATGTTGTTTGTGCTTACTGTGACGTTTTTGGGTCAGCGTTTAGACCCGAACTTCATCACTTCATTGCTTCCAGACACCGACCTGAATGTACCCGGCCCAGAAAGGAAGGAGTTAAGTGACCCCTTAATTGCTGGGTTGGGTGTCAGTTGAGGGTGTGTGTGTGTGTGTGTGGTGGTGGTGGTGGGAGGGGCATTAGTCAAGAACTGACAGTCTGGTCCTCAGGGGGTAAATTACCAAATCAGCAGCTGAGGCAGTGTAACGCCTGGAGTAGTGGATCCACTGGACCGTCACCAGCGATGGCACTAACCTCACCCGGGAGCGGAGTCTAAGGGGCCGCTGGTTTTCACCAGAGCCCGCCGCAAGGCGGGATGGACTTGCTGCGGCAGGCGACCCCCAGGTCGCTACCCCTAGCCTGGTTGCTAGTGACGGCAGGCGAGGCGTGGCAGGAGCAGTAGGCAGGAGAGGATAGTAGACGTGCTCGCAGGTGGCGGACAGGACTCAGGAACAATGGGAAGGCAGCGGGCAAGGACTAGGGACAAGGACTGAAGACAGGAACAAGGGACAAGGACTAAGGTCAGGAACAACAGGGAGCTGGGCCAAACGCTATGGGAAGCATATAGAGGCTCCAACACCTGTAGTGGGGCAGGGCTGGAATATATATGGAGTGATTGGTGCAACTAACCAATTAGGGGCGGACTGGCCCTTTAAATCTGAGACAGCCGGCGCGCGCGCGCCCTAGGAGGCGGGGACGCGCGCGCCGGCCGGCACAGACGGAGACAGGAGCGGGACCAGGTAAGGCGCCCCCCGGGGCCGAACATGTAGCAGCGCCGGGTCCCTGCACAAGGGCCCCGGCAGCTGCATGAGACAGAGGGAGGTCACGGCGGCCCGGAGCACGGGACGCCGCCGCGGCCTTGACAGTACCCCCCCCCCTTTGGCCTCCCCCTCTTTCTAGCCTGCAGGAACCTCTTGATGAGATCTTGGTCCAGGATGTTAGCCTCGGGTTCCCAGGACCTCTCCTCATGACCAAATCCTTTCCAGTCCACCAGGAAGAACCTTCTCCCTCTGACAGTTTTCATGGCCAGAATGTCTTTAACAGCGTAGACGTTGTCAGAGATGGCTTGTGGAGCAGAGAACGAAGACTTATCGGAGAACCGGTTCAGGACCACTGGTTTTAAGAGGGAAACATGGAAGGCGTTCGGAATCCGCATAGTGGGGGGTAGGCGGAGTTTGTAGGTGACAGGGTTGATGCGTCTTAGCACCGAGAAAGGACCAAGGAATCAAGGGCCCAACTTGTAGCTGGGAATCTTGAGTCGGACATATTTGGCCGAGAGCCAGACTTTGTCACCTGGGAGAAAATTCGTGGCAGGTCTCCTCTTCTTATCAGCCTGGTCCTTCATGCGTTCAGAGGCTTTGAGTAAGGACTGTCGAGTTTGTTCCCAGATCGATTGCAGGTCAGATAACAACTCCTCCACGGCTGGGACTTCAGAGGATGGAGAGAGAGGCAGAGGAGGACGAGGATGATGCCCGTAGACCACATAGAAAGGGGACTTGCCTGTGGAAGTCGAGTCCAGATGGTTATATGAGAACTCCGCCCATGGGAGTAGATCGGACCAGTTGTCTTGGCGGCTGGAAACAAAATGACGTAGGTAGTTACCCAGAATCTGATTGACTCTCTCCACTTGCCCGTTTGTCTGAGGATGATAGGCCGATGAGAAGTCCAGCTTCACTTGGAGTTGCGAGCAGAGGGCACGCCAAAACTTAGAGACAAATTGAGAGCCTCGGTCGGACACAATGTGAAGAGGAAGTCCATGCAGGCGGAAGATGTGTCGGAAGAACAACTGAGCCAGACGAGGAGCAGAGGGTAGACCAGGAAGGGCCACGAAGTGAGCCATTTCAGAGAAGCGGTCCGTCACCACCCAAATAACTGTATTGCCCGCAGATGGAGGTAGGTCTGTGATGAAATCCATCCCAATGTGGTGCCAGGGATGGTCCGGGACTGGCAAGGGCAAAAGTAGGCCGGCAGGTCTTTGACGGGGGGAGACTTATTCCTGGCACAGACTGCACAGGAAGCCACAAAGTCCTTGACATCCTGGAGGAGATTGGGCCACCAGTAGTGACGGGAGATCAATTGCCCGGTCTTTTGAGCTCCTGGATGCCCGGCCACCAAAGAGGAATGCCCCCACTTCAAGATGCGTTTACGGAGTGCGGGGCGCACATAAGTCTTCCCGGGAGGCAGTCTCTGCAGAGCAGAAGTGGCAACTGGTACTAGGCGGTCGGGAGGTATTATGTGACGAGGAGATTCCTCTTGCCCCATGACATCGGATGCTCAGGATAATGCATCGGCCTTTAAATTCTTCTCGGCTGGACGGAAATGGATGGTAAAGTTGAACCGAGAGAAGAAGAGGGACCACCTGGCCTGCCGGGGATTGAGGCGTTGAGCCGATTGGAGGTAGAGGAGGTTCTTGTGGTCCGTGTAGATGTTAACGGGATGTTTAGCCCCCTCTAGTAGATGACGCCACTCCTCCAGTGCCAACTTAATAGCCAGGAGTTCACGGTCCCCAATAGTATAGTTCCTCTCGGCCGGGGAGAAAGTCTTAGAAAAGAACCCGCAGGTTCTGGTCTTGCCTGATGTGTCCCTTTGCGAGAGAACGGCTCCTGCGCCCACAGAAGATGCATCGACTTCGAGAGAAAACGGCCTGGAGACATCCGGGCGGGCTAGAGCAGGAGCAGAGGCAAAGGCAGACTTAAGGCTATTGAAGGCTTGTTCGGCCTCTGGAGGCCAACGTCTGGGGTCCGCCTTCTTCTTAGTGAGAGCCACTATGGGTGCGACCAGGGTAGAGAAGTGAGGGATGAATTGCCGATAATAGTTGGCGAATCCAAGGAAACGTTGGATAGCTCTAAGTCCCACAGGGCGTGGCCATTGGTGGACAGCTGAGAGCTTGGCCGGATCCATTTGCAGACCCTGGTCGGAGACGATATAGCCAAGAAATGGAAGACTGCGCTGATGGAAAATGCACTTCTCAAGCTTGGCGTATAGATGATTGGCCCGTAGTCTTCGTAGGACCTGACGCACTTGTGCCACATGAGTCTGCTGGTCCGGGGAGAAGACCAAAATGTCGTCCAAATAGACAATGACGCAGACATAGAGGAGGTCTCGGAAGATATCATTCACGAATTCCTGGAAGACCGCTGGGGCATTGCATAGGCCGAATGGCATGACCAGATATTCGTAGTGCCCATCTCTGGTGTTGAAAGCGATCTTCCATTCGTCTCCTTTACGAATACGGATCAAGTTATACGCTCCCCTGAGATCCAGCTTGGAGAAGATCCTAGCTCCACAAAGACGGTCGAATAGTTCGGGAATAAGCGGAAGAGGATAGCGGTTCTTAACAGTCACCGTATTCAAGCCCCGGTAGTCTATGCATGGGCGGAGGGAACCGTCCTTCTTCTGAACAAAGAAAAATTCAGCGCCAGCGGGAGACAAGGATTTACGAATGAAGCCCTTCTGTAAGTTCTCCCGGATGTAGGAGGACATGGCTTCAGTCTTGGGCACAGAGAGAGGGTATACTCGACCACGTGGAGGAGAAGCCCCTGGAAGAAGGTCTATAGGGCAATCATAGGCCCGATGAGGTGGTAGAGAGTCCGCCTCCTTGGCCGAGAAGACATCAACAAAGTCTTGGTAGTCCTCCGGTAGTCCGGATAGAGGCTTGGCATAAGCAGGTGACCTCGTAGAGCACTTGGGTTGAAGAGACCTCAGACACAGATTATGACAGTCCTGGCCCCAGCTGAGAACCTCCCCAGTTCTCCAGTCCAGCTTAGGGGTATGTAATTGCAGCCAAGGAAGACCCAGCAGGATGTTGGAAGAGGAATGGCGCAAGACATAGAAGGAGATCCTCTCCTGATGTAAGGCGCCCACCTGGAGGACTAGGGGTGCCGTCTGGCAGTGCACAGCTTCGGTAAGAATCTCCCCCGTAACCGAATAGATAGATCGGGGTTGGGCTAGCTGGATCACGGGTAGCCGCCATCTTTGGACCAACGAAGCAGAAATGAAACTGCCAGCAGCGCCAGAGTCGATGAGGGCAGTAGTCTGGAGAACTTGCCCTGAGGGTGTCTGGATGGAGACGGGCATAGTCAACCTTGGAGAGGTGGCATTCACACCTAGGGAGGCCTCTCCCACCGGACCTAGGTGCGAGGGTTTCCCGGACGCTGAGGACGTTGGGGACATCTCTGCCGATAGTGATCAGCGCCACCGCAATAGAGGCAGAGATTCAGGTCCAGTCGACGGGTCCTCTCATCAGTCGTCAGGCGAGCTCGTTCCACCTGCATAGGAACCTCTGGAGACGACTGGGACATAGGAGCAACGGGATTCTGGAACACCGGTGCCAGCCGAGGATGGCGACTGGGCAGACTCAGACGCCGTTCTTGCCGGACTTCCTCCTCTCTCTCGGAAAACCTGGTGTAGACTCTGGTAGCCAGTAGGATGAGTTCGTTCAAAGAGGTAGGCAGGTCTCGGGCAGCGAGCACATCTTTCACTCGGCTGGACAGGCCCTTTTTAAAGGTGGCAATTAGAGCGGACTCATTCCAGTCTAGTTCTGCCGCCAGGGTGCGGAACTGGATGGCATAATCACCAACGGAGGAAGTTCCTTGGGATAGGTTGAGGAGAGCAGTCTCAGCCGAAGACTCACGGGCAGGTTCCTCAAAGACAGAGCGAAACTCGGCCAGGAAGGTTCGGAGATTAGCAGCAACAGGGTCTTCACGGTCCCACAGTGGTGTGGCCCAGGCCAGAGCTCTACCTTCCAATAGGCTGATGAGGAAAGCCACTTTAGAGCGCTCGGTGGCAAACTGACTGCTTAGAAGTTCGATATGCATGGTGCATTGGGTCAGGAATCCTCTGCACAACTTGGGGTCACCTCCATATTTACTTGGGAGAGCTAGTCGGAGCTTAGCAGAGGCTGCAGGAGGTGATGACTGCTGAGCGGTGGTATGCTGCTGTACGGCTGCAGTCAGTTGTTGGATCAGCTGTGACTGTTGTTGGATTTGTTGAGCCGGTAGGGCGACCACTCGGGCGACTTCGCGGATATCAGGCACCTCGCCGGGATCCATGGTTGGAGCCTACTGTAACGCCTGGAGTAGTTTATCCACTGGACCGTCACCAGCGATGGCACTAACCTCACCAGGGAGCGGAGTCTAAGGGGCCGCTGGTTTTCACCAGAGCCCGCCGCAAGGCGGGATGGACTTGCTGCGGCAGGCGACCCCCAGGTCGCTACCCCTGGCTTGGTTGCTAGTGACGGCAGGCGAGGCGTGGCAGGAGCAGTAGGCAGGAGATAGTGCAGGCAGAGGATAGTAGACGTGCTCGCAGGTGGCGGACAGGACTCAGGAACAATGGGAAGGCAGCGGGCAAGGACTAGGGACAAGGACTGAAGACAGGAACAAGGGACAAGGACTAAGGTCAGGAACAACAGGGAGCTGGGCCAAACGCTATGGGAAGCATATAGAGGCTCCAATACCTGTAGTGGGGCAGGGCTGGAATATATATGGAGTGATTGGTGCAACTAACCAATTAGGGGCGGACTGGCCTTTAAATCTGAGACAGCCGGCGCGCGCGCGCCCTAGGAGGCGGGGACGCGCGCGCCGGCCGGGACAGACGGAGACAGGAGCGGGACCAGGTAAGGCGCCCCCCGGGGCTGAATATGTAGCAGCGCCGGGTCCCTGCACAAGGGCCCCGGCAGCTGCATGAGACAGAGGGAGGTCGCGGCGGCGGCCCGGAGCACGGGACGCCGCCGCGGCCGTGACAGGCAGTACCCCAGTGCAGCAGCTGATTGGCTGGGCAAAGACTTGTGCAGTGATGTCCTGCCTCAGCTGCTGATTTGCTGATCTGAGATTTGAAGAGTCAGAGTCTAGAACACTTCAAGCTCAGTGTCATGGTCTCTGGTAAACAAAGAAGATGTCAGAGGTGGGTATGGATGCCCTCCCTCATACTGCACCCTTCCCAACAAGAAAGGGAGGCTCTCAAGCATCTTTCTTGTTGGTATGGGTGCAGTGTAAGATCAGTCTGGCCCCCAAAGGGTTATGTGGGGATGCAATTTAAGCCTCTGGACCGGAATGTCATCCCTTGCCCCCCCAATTGAGCACAGTCTGGTCCACAGGAGGTTAGCTTTAACCCCCAAGGAGCCAGACTGTGACTTTTTCTGATCCAAAAAGGCCACTAAAATACACCATACACGTAAGCTTTGGAGTTTTTTTTTATAGAGCAGCACACTTCCACTTTAGTCTATGGGAGAAAAACGCACTACTTGTACTCACACGTACTCTTAAGCTAGTCTTAAATAGGGCCCCGTCCCTTTCCCTTGGCTGAATTCACTTAGAGGCACACGCCACTTTCTGAATCCGGTCACGGTCACACCTGACCCTGCGCCTGACATATCAAGCATACACTTCCAGAAGGTGTAGATTTGGTTAATGATTTATGCCTGCAAGCATGCCTTCTCCCCAAACCACCCCCCCCAAGCCCACCCTGCCTGCCCATTGGGATCTCCGTCATTCTGTCATGTCATCTCTTGTCATGGCACAGTCTCTAAAGACCGCGATGCGTAAATGTGCTTAAACAGCTCAGAATGGACTGCTTCAGTTCCCAACTGTCGCAGCAGGGTGCCGGCTTAGTGTCACTGCTAGGACCCTGCTGATTGATCGCGGTGGTTTATTCCAGAGCCTTCCATAATCTGCCCATGTCCCAGTCAGACAAAAGCGTAATGGTCTCAGCCATTCATCCCAACCAGACTCGGCCAAAACTGTTAAGTGGTTGAAGACCCAGTGCAAGTGGCACGATGCAGTGATGACAAGTGGTGTCATGGTCCTGGCCTGGTCTGACAAATTACTAGCCAGACAAATATATATATATATATATATACTAGAAAATGTACCCGACGCTGCCCGGGTATAAAGTGTCAGTGTGTTAATTAGATTTGTTCTAAGGTGCCCAGGAGGCCAAGCTAAAGGTATTGTTTCATCTGAGTTAATCAGTGGAATAAGTGTATACCTGTAGTGCATAGTTGGAGCGGTTCTGTATATCCACAATGTATAGTTTTTAGGGGTCTCGCATATCTGTAGTTTATAGTTGGGGGGGCTATATACCTAAGGTGTATAGTTGAGGGAGGTCCTGTATACCTGCAGTGTACAGTTGGTGAAGGTCCTGTATACCTGTACTGTATAGTTCGGGGGTCCTGTATACCTGTAGTATATAGTTGGTGCTGTATAACTGTAATGTATAGTTGGTGGAGGTCTTGTATACCTGTAGTTTATAGTTTGAGGGTCCTGGATACCTGTAGTGTATAATTGGTGGAGGTCTTGTATACCTGTAGTATATAGTTCGGGGGTCCTGTATACCTGTAGTGCATAGTTTAAGGGTCCTGTATAACTGTAGTATAGAGTTGGTGGAGGTCCTGTATACCTGTAGTGTATAGTTTGGGGTCCTATATACCTGTAGTATATAGTTGGTGGAGTTCCTGTATACCTGTAGTATATAGCTTTGGGGTCCTGTATACCTGTAGTGTATAGTTTGGGGTCCTGTATACCTGTAGTATATAGTTGGTGGAGGTCCTGTATACCTGACGTATATAGTTGGTGGAGGTCCTGTATACCTGTAGTGTATAGTTTTGGGGTCCTGTTTACCTGTAGTGTAAAGTTTGGGGTCCTGTATACCTGTAGTGTAAAGTTTGGGGTCCTGTATACCTGTAGTATATAGTTGGTGGCGGTCCCGTGCACCTGTAGTGTATAGTTTTGGGGTCCTGTATACCTGTAGTGTCCTGTATACCTGTAGGGTCGTATTTACCATTAGGCACCCATGGTCTGGTGCGTAGGGTAGCACCTTGCAGAGGGGCAGTACCCTCCCGTTCAGACTTGCCAGAAAATCTGGTGTCTTTTCGAGGGGGGTATGGCGGTATTGGTCAGGTCTGGTATAGCGGTGTTATCCAGTCACAGTATGGCGGTATTGGTCAGGTCTGGTATGGCAGTGTTATTCAGTCACAGTGTGTCGGTATTGGTCATGTCTGGTATGGCGGTGTTATCCAGTCACAGTATGGCGGTATTGGTCAGGTCTGGTGTGGCGGTGTTCTCCAGTCACAGTGTGGCGGTATTGGTCAGGTCTGGTATAGTGGTGTTATCCAGTCACAGTATGGCGGTATTGGTCAGGTGTGGAATGGGAGTGTTATCCAGTCACAGTATGACAGTATTGGTCAGGTCTGGTATGGCAGTGTTATCCAGTCACAGTATGGTAGTATTGGTCAGGTGTGTTATGAGAGTGTTATCCAGTCACAGTGTGGTAGTATTGGTCAGGTCTGGTATAGCGGTGTTATCCAGTCACAGTATGCCGGTATTGGTCAGGTGTAGTATGACATTGTTATCCAGTCACAGTATGGCGGTATTGGTCAGGTGTGGTATGACATTGTTATCCAGTCACAGTGTGGCGGTATTGGTCAGGTCTGGTATAGCGGTGTTATCCAGTCACAGTATGGCGGTATTGGTCAGGTCTGATATGATGGTGTTATCCAGTCACAGTATGGCGGTATTGGTCAGGTCTGGTGTGGCGGTGTTACCCAGTCACAGTTTGGCGGTATTGGTCAGGTCTAGTATGGCAGTGTTATCCAGTCACAGTATGGCGGTATTGGTCAGGTCTGGTATGACAGTGTTATCCAGCACAGTATGGCAGTATTGATCAGGTCTGGTATGACAGTGTTATCCAGCACAATATGGCGGTATTGGTCAGGTCTGGTGTGGCTCCCTGTGAAAATGAAAGCAGTAATCCTATTGGTTGCTAAGGCTCTCAACTGCAGTGTCTGCTGCAGCTAATTATATCACCTGTGTTTGCAGTGAGGAGATTTTCCCATTCATCTCTATGGGGCGCTCTTTCCCCTCCCCCTCCCCTCCTGTACATCTGGCGGGGACGGGACCTTCGCTAAAACCTTCCCGGGTACCCAATGTATCTGTGGGCCAAATTTGGGGTCAAACGGTTCAGGCGTTTGGAAGTCTATTTGGGACAGACAGAAAGACAGACAGACAGACAGACTTTCATTTTTATTATATAGATTTTCACAGTGTGTGCATAGACAACTTTTCCATAGACTTTAATGTAGCACATTATTGGATAAGAATACTGTTTGAATGAATATCCAATATTGATATATCCAAATACATATATCAACATATAACTTTACATGATGTGAGGCGTCATTAATGCAAAATTCATTGCACAAGGAAAATGAATATATAACATTGACAATTATTGTTAGGAACACAAACTAAAACTATAACCAGACAGATGCGTGCTCTTTTGAATTATTGTGTAGAAATATTTTGACCAATGTTTTTGCTTTGATGTATATATACATATATAGAATACTCCCAGTGTTCTAATAACTAATCACTAGCAGGGCCGATTCTGGGGTTTCTGCCGCCTGAGGCAAACCTCAGGCGGCCGCCCCGAATGATGGCCGGTATCCCGCCCACCGCCCAACCCCCTCCCCCTCCCCCCGGAGCCAGCCGCTCACCTGTCCCACGCCGCAGCCGGCCGGCGCTCTCCGCTGTCTCCACATCCCGTCAGGTCCTGTGACGTCACCCTGCAGCTGTCACGGACCTCCAGGCTTGAGTGAGTGAGTGGGTTGATCGGGTCGCGCGGGGCCACCCAATCACCCCAGCGCGTCCCCCCGACCCCGGGCACTCACCACAGCCTGGAGGTCCGTGACACCTGCAGGGTGACATCGCGGGACCTGACGGGATGTGGAGAGCGCGGGCGACGGGACAGGTGAGCGGCCGCTGTCATTTTTGTTAAGTGATACTTAACAAAAATGACAGCAGGGGGGACATAATGCCGCCCCCCTGCCGGATTGCAAAATATGCCGCCTGAGGCGGAAGGCTCATTCCGCCTCATGGCAGAAGCGGGCCTGATCACTAGCTACATGGTTCAAAAAGTTTATAGACTATGTTACGTGTTGTATTCTAGATGTTATCGGGACATAAAGTTAAACATTAAGGCTCCTGTGAAAGCACAATGAGATTTAACAAGGTTTGAATTAGGGGCTGTTAACCATTTAATGACACAAGAATAGCATGCTCATCCTGGTGCCATCAACATTGAAAAAAGCATGCTCAGGACAAGAGCTTGCTCTACACATAGAGCCTGCTGGCTGCTATCAGCAGCCAGGCGGCGCTGCTACCAGCTGGTATGGAGTCATCCTTCATGACGCCTATGTAACCATTTAGATGTCTCTGTCTCTGTCAAAACTATCAGTGGCATTTAAATGGCATTGATAAGCGTTACCCTTTGTTTAAAATTACCGCCCCACTCAGTTCACATAAGTTTTACGTAATACTTTTTTTGGAAAAAGCTGAGTGGTTCGGTGGTTTAAACTAAGGGAACGTTAGATTAGTAATGTATATTCGAATTTGAAGTGACTGTGTATTTCTCCCTGGGCTTTTTACCCCATCAGGATAAATTGTTACCATTGGTGGCAGTGAGCAGAGCCCAGCGGGGAACATGGAGGTTGCAGTTCAACTAAATTAGGTAGCAGAACATGACAGGAGAGATGGAGGCATTTAAAAAATAACCATTTGGAGGGCTACAAAGAGGATGAGGAGAAAGAGGTCTATGCACTGCACATCAAGTACATACAGGTGTATTTTTCAAAAATACATTCAGCTGTAACACTTGTAACTCTAGCTGTGGGCAGCAGTAGAATACAATTTTTAGAAGCAGCAGGCATAGGAACTACAGACATGAGAGGTCTTGAAACACAGGACTAGCCAGATATCCCTCCGGGAAGGACCCAGCCAAGGGGTAGCCCCTGTAAGGAAACCACTAAAACATTTTCAAGAAGACATGCTGGGGTTTATTAGTCAGTGACATCGGCGACTGGGGCAATAAAATGGTAAGAAATCTACGCTTCATTCATTTTTATAAATGTCAAACAATCCACGTTGTCAGTGGATAGACAAGTGGATATGTTTGTCAGTTATCATCCCACCAGCTGTGCGTTGCAAGATAACACTGGCTGCTGGGCAAGATAAAACTTCTATGGCCTGTCCAAAAACATTGATGTTAAGGCCAGATAGTCATGGACCATGGTCTTAAGGCAGTTTCTGTGTGTCATAATGCTGCCCTGCCTTGTCGGCATTGGCGAGGTGGTAAAAATTTATTGCCAAATGTCAACCAGTAGGGTTTTGCCACACCGCCTGTTGTTGTTGTTTCTGCTGCTGTGGCTATTTGTAAGTCTACTGCTTCTGCATTGCTGATGTTGTTCCACCGGGACATTAGAATGTGAAGATGCAAAAGATGTCTCGAGTTGGTTAATGAAGAACTATAAAAAAAAAAGCATATGCACAAAAAGGTAGCACATCAAGAAAAAAAAATCTTTATTTAAATAGCCTTACATTGCACAAAATATATACAAAACAGGAGCGGTAAACCTAGGGAGACAAGCCCTAAATTCCACTCAACATTAAAAACGCTAAAAGGTCCTAATATCGTCAGCACCCGCCCATCCTCGCAGCCTGTCAGTACTAGACTCTACACCTCGCCTGTGTGGCAGTTTTTTTAAAAAGTGCCAGGAGGATACCTATGTAGTCATCTGTTGCCTGTGCGACAGGCGCATTAAAAGAGGCAAGAGTTGTCATCCTGGCACCAGCGCCATGGCTGCCCATATGAAGCACCACCACCTTTCCGCCTGGGAGAAACAGGGTGATAGTGGGTCACAGCAGGCACAGGCAGAGCCACGGACAACAGCAGCAGGAAGCAGAAGTAGTCAGGGGGGCCTTTCACAGAGTCAGACCTCCTCTGTGGAAGAGAGTGTGGCTTCACTCCCTTCTTCAGCTGGTGGCCCCTGTGTTGGTAGCAGTAGGCAGCCTGGCATTATGGAGTCCCTATACCGGAGGCAGACATATGCACCCAGCAATCCCGCAGCAGTCAAGCTGGTGCTCCAGGCTCTGCCTTTTAAAGTTGTCGACTCGGCACCTTTCCGTGAATTGATGTTGTGTGCGGCGCCATGGTGGAAGGTGCCGAGTCGACACTACTTTTCCAACACAGCTATCCCAGCCATGTATAGCTATGTTAGCGAATAGGTTGCTGACTCGCTGAGCCATTCAGTGAGCAGACAAGTACATTTAACCACAGACATCTGGAGCTGTAATTACGGGCAAGGGCAGTATATGTCCATTACTGCTCAGTGGGTAAATGTAATATAGCCCGTGGACCCCCACCAACTTGGCCAGGGAAGGGCGATGACACCACCCTGTTGTCACAGCAGGGTTCCCGTATCGCAGTCCTTCTCCACCTCCTCCAGTAGGTCCAAAGCCTCCTCAACTGCCACTGTTCCTCCCTTGTACCACTTGGGTGTAGCACGGAGGTGTCACGCTATGCTGCACCTAGCCTGCCTGGGGGAAAGGAGACACACAGGGGAAGAGCTGCACCACCTGTTCGAGACAGAAATCCTCTCATGGCTGACTCCACGCCATCTTAAAGTTGGGATGGTGGTGAGTGACAATGGGAGCAACATTCTCTCCGCACTGCGTCGAGGAGGTATGAGGCACGCCCCGTGTATTGCACATGTTTTAAACCTAATAGTTACATAGTTACATAGTTAATACGGTTGAAAAAAGACACATGTCCATCAAGTTCAACCAAGGAGGGGATGGATACAGGGAAGGGATGATAGGTTCTATACATATGCATTTATATTATTTTGCTCTAAGAACCTGTCTAGCCCTGTTTTAAAGCCCTCTACTGTTTTTGCTGTGACCAGATCCTGTGGTAGACTGTTCCACAGATTCACAGTTCTCATGGTAAAGAAGGCTTGTCGTCTCCAGAGACTGAACCTTTTTTTCTCCAGGCGGAGGCAGTGCCCCCTTGTCCTTTGAGGGGGGTTTACCTGGAACATCTTTTCCCCATATTTCTTGTAAGGGCCATTTATATATTTAAATAAATTAATCATATCTCCCCTTAAACGTCTCTTCTCCAGACTAAACAAATGTAATTCTTTTAATCTCTCCTCATAACTAAGATGCTCCATTCCCCTTATTAGTTTAGTTGCCCGTCTTTGTACCCTCTCCAGCTCTAGAACATCCTTTTTATGAATCGGGTTCCAAAACTGGACAGCATACTCCAGATGAGGCCGCACCAAAGCTTTATAAAGCGGTAATATTATATCCCTGTCCCGTGGGTCCATGCCTGTTTTAATGCATGGCTTTCTAAAGTCTTCATCCCATTTACAGACTGTGCTGTGTAACCATTTCAGCCATTTAAGTCGCTCTTACCACATCCTTCTCGATGTAGCCACGCGGTGGAACTTCACCCTCCACATGCTGGACCGGCTCTATGAACAGAGGAAGGCCTTGAGTGATTTCCTCTTGATGCAGGCGAACACGGCGACCCCCCCTGTGTAACCTGGAGCTCGGGCAGTGGCAGCTCATGCGTGACACCTGCCGCTTGCTACGACCCTTTGAGGAGACCACCTTTCTGGTCAGTGGGCAAGACACAGGACTGAGCGCCATCATATCCATGCTTCATGTACTGGAGCTGATGCTGATGCGACTCAGTGGGGAGGGGGAACAGGTCCTGCCACTTTCACAGCCTGGGTCACTGGGGGAAGGCTTGGCGGAGGAGGAGGCAGAGGAAGTTGAGGAGGAGGAGGACCTGTAGGCACAGGAACTCTTTGGGGAGACGGGTGGAGGAGAAGGAGATGAGCCTTCCTGCTAGACCAGAGGGGGGCCAGAGGAGGATATGCAGGGCTATGAGGAGGATGGAGGCAGTACCCATTGGCAGTATGTTGTGGAGACAGAGGCGGGATCTCCTTCCCACTCCCTAGTGGAAATGGCTAAGCGCATATGTTCATATGCTTTCGGGCTGACCCACGCTTGCAACGGAATCGGGACAAGTTCTGGCTGGCCACGCTACTGGACCCACGGTATCGTAACAAGCTGTGTGAATTCATTCACCCTTCCCAATGGGAGGAAAAAATGAATTATTATAGAGAGGAGCTTGGTGCACAGTTAGGGGCAGCCTTTGGAACACGGCGCTCTCATTCACACCATTCCCACCAGGACCACACCAGCAGCGCTGCCTCCTCCACATCCTCCTCAAGCAGCTTGGGTGGCATGAGAAGCGGCACCAGTCTGAGCCTGATGTCCATGATGCACGCTTTCATGCAGCCACAGGCCGGGGTAACAGGTGCACCCGCACAGCAGCAGGACATGGCCGCACACCTCAAACAGCAAGTCCATGTGTTTTTGGACTCAACTCGCTGAATTTGCTTTGGACATACTCTGCTGTCCGGCCAGCATTGTGTCATCCGAGCGAGTTTTCAGCGCAGCAGGTCATATTGTCAGTCCAAGGAAAAACCGGATTGTCCTGTGATAGTGTGGAGCGTCTGACTTTCATCAAAATGAACGCCACATGGATAGATAAGGACTTTGTGACACCTGCTCCTGATACCACAGAGTAGTATTTGGTCCTGTTGTCACCAAGATGTAGGACCTTTCTGCTTCTATTATGGCCTATATGTAAACTAGACCGTACTGGTCATTCCACCATTCCTGCTGCTGCTGCCCTGCTACCTCTCGCCTGTCCATGGACCTCATTATTCTGCTTCCGCTGCTCATGTCACCCTATTACAACTGCTACTCCTGCCCTGGCCTCCATGTTGGCTACTGCTGTTCCTGCCCTGGCCTCCATATAGGCTACTGCTGGGCCTTCACTGGCCTCCATGTTGGCTACTGCTGCTCCTCCCCTGGCCTCCATATGGGCTACTGCTGGGCCTTCACTGGCCTCCATATAGGCTACTGCTAGGCCTTCACTGGCCTCCATTTTGACTACTTCTGCTCCTGCCCTGGCCTCCATGTTGGCTACTTCTGCTCCTGCCCTGGCCTCCATGTTGGCTACTGCTGCTCCTGACCTGACCTCCATATAGACTACTGCTGGGCCTTCACTGGCCTCCATGTTGACTACTTCTGCTCCTGCCCTGGCTTTTATGTTGGCTACTGCTGCTCCTGCCCTGGCCTCCATATAGGCTACTGCTGGGCCTTCACTGACCTCCATTTTGACTACTTCTGCTCCTGCCCTGGCCTCTATGTTGGCTCCTGCCACTCCTGCCCTGGCCTCCATATAGACTACTGCTGGGCCTTCACTGGCCTCCATGTTGACTACTTCTGCTCCTGCCCTGGCTTTTATGTTGGCTACTGCTGCTCCTGCCCTGGCCTCCATATAGGCTACTGCTGGGCCTTCACTGGCCTACATTTTGACTACTTCTGCTCCTGCCCTGGCCTCTATGTTGGCTCCTGCCGCTCCTGCCCTGGCCTCCATGTTGGCTACTGCTGCTCCTGCCTAGCCTCCATGTTGGCTACTGCTGGGCCTTAACTGGCAACCAGGTTTACTACTGGTGTGCCTGCCCTTGCCTCCATGTTGGCTACTGCTGGGCCTTAACTGTCATCCAGGTTGACTACTGGTGTGCCTGCCCTTGCCTCCGTGTTGGCTACTGCTGGGTCTTAACTGGCATCCATGTTGACTACTGGTGTGCCTGCCTATGCCTCCATGTTGGCTACTGCTGGGCCTTAACTGGCATCCAGGTTGACAACTGGTGTGCCTGCCCTTGCCTCCTTGTTGGCTACTGCTAGGCCTGAACTGGCATCCATGTAGACTACTGCTGTGCCTGCCCTTACCTCCATGTTGGCTATTGCTGGGCCTCCACTGGCATCTAGGTTGACTACTGCTGTGCCTGCCCTTGCCTCAATGTTGGCTACTGCTGGGCCTTAACTGGCATCGATATTGACTACTGGTGTGCCTGCTCTTTCCTCCGTATTGGCTACTGCTGCTCCTGCCTGGTCTCCATGTTGGCTACTGCTGCTCCTTCCTGGCCTCCATGTTGACTACTGTTGCTGATGCCTGTCCTCCATGTTGACTACTGCTGCTCCTGTACTGGCCTCAAAAGACTATTGCTGGACCTCCACTGGCCTCCAATGACTATTGCTGCTCCTTCACTGCATTTGTGACCTTTTTCCTCCATAGACCCAGTAATGGTGAGTTTCCTTTATAGACCCTGTAATGGTGAATTTCCTGCATAGACCCTGTAATGGTGAATATTGAAGTCTAAATAAAAAAAATTGACTTTGAGATATCGAAACGAAAATGAGGTTACTGACATGTAGAGCCCTAAATTCAACCAAATACACTACCCCCGTATCATATAGATGCTTTAACCCCTTAGTGACCGCCGATACGGCTTTCTACGGCGGTCACTAATGGGCCTTATTCTGCTGCCATCAGCTTTTTACGGCGATGGCAGAGAATAAGGCTGCGGGGCCGGGACGGCCCCCACCCCATCCCCCCGGCTACCGGAGGTAGCTGAGGGGTTGGGGCAGTGTGTGAGGTCCGTCCCGGCCCCCCCCCCTTACCGACGATCGCCGCTATTAACGTTATAGCGGCGACCGTCGGTAAATGAGAGTACCGGTGCCGCCGCCACCTTTCATCTCCCCCCGCCGTGAATCTACGGCGGGGGGAGATGAAATAAGTGTCCCCCAGACCTCAGATCAGCCCCCCCTAGTGCCCCGATAACTAACCCCCCTCCCCCGGCGGCCATCATTTCCAAGATGGCCGCCGCTATCGCTGTGAACCGACTAACGTCGGTTCACAGCGATTAAAAGGTTAAAATGAATGAAAGCCCCATGCTCTCCGCCACCGGAGGTAGCGGAGAGCATGGGGCAGTCATCGGGGACCCCCCTGTGGGGTCCCGGTACAAGCGATCAGCGGTATATACTATATACCGCTGATCGCTTGTGCCATGTGCTCCCGGCACTTTTTATCCCCTGTCACCATGAATGATTGGTGACAGGGGATAAAAAGTGATGTCCCCCCACCCCCCAAGTCGCCCCCCACCCCCCCCTGTCACCCCAGTCACCCCCCCCCCCCCCCTTCCCCATATACTCACCGGATCGACGGAGCTCCTTCCTCCTCGACGTCCTGGCTGGTTATGAAGTGCGCATGCGCTTCACAACCAGCCAACTCTGAAAATTTAAAGTGACAGAGACCAATTTGGTCTCTGTCACTGAACTATGATTACTGAGATAGAAAATATCACAGTAATCATAGTAATACAGTGAAAATGAATATGTAAAGTACAAAAAGTGACAAACATACAAAAAAATAAAACACACACTTTTTATTATAGTAATAATTGCAGTTTACTCCCAAATTACCCCTAACCCCTCCCCAGATTACCCGTAACCACCGCACGTTGCCCGTAACCACCGCACGTTGTCCGTAACCACCGCACGTTGCCCGTAACCACCGCACGTTGTCCGTAACCACCGCACGTTGCCCGTAACCACCGCACGTTGTCCGTAACCACCGCACGTTGCCCGTAACCACCGCAAATTGCCAGTGACCCCCTCCAGATTGCCCGTAACCACCCCAAATTACATGTACCCACCCCAGATTACCTATAAGCACTTCAGTTTATCAGTAACAATCCCAGATTGTCTGTAACCCTTCCAGGTTGCACATAACCCCCCCAGGTTCCCCGTAATCATGCCAGATTACATGTAACCCCCCCAGATTGCACGTAACCACCGCGCGTTGCCTCTGACCACGCCACAATGCCTCTGACCACGCCACGATGCCTCTGACCACGCCACAATGCCTCTGACCACGCCACAATGCCTCTGACCACGCCACAATGCCTCTGACCACGCCACAATGCCTCTGACCACGCCACAATGCCTCTGACCACGCCACAATGCCTCTGACCACCGCACGTCGCCTCTGACCACCGCACGTCGCCTCTGACCACCGCACCTTGCCTCTGACCACCCCAAATTGCCAATGACCCCCTCCAGATTGCGGTGCCCATGTCAGATTACAGGTACCCACCCCAGATTGCCTATAAGAACTTCAGTTTATCCGTAACCACCCCACATTGCCCGTAACCACCCCACGTTGCCCGTAACCACCCCAGATTGTCAGTAAGCACTGCAGGTTGCGCGTAACCACCCCACGTTGCCCGTATCCACCTCAGATTGTCTGTAAGCACTGCAGGTTGCCCGTAACCAGCCAACGTTGCCTGTAACCACCCCAGATTGTCTGTAAGCATTGCAGGTTGCCCGTAACCACCCCACGTTGCCCGTATCCACCCCAGATTGTCTGTAAGCACTGCAGGTTGCCCGTAACCACCCCACGTTTCCCGTAACCATCCCAGATTGTCTGTAAGCACAGCAGGTTGCCCGTAACCAGCCCACGTTGCCCGTTACCAGCCCACGTTGCCTGTAACCAGCCCACGTTGCCTGTAACCAGCCCACGTTGCCTGTAACCACCCCACGTTGCCTGTAACCACCCCACGTTGCCGTAACCACAGCAGGTTGCCCGTGACCACCACACGTTGCCCATAACCACCACACATTGCCCGTAACCACCCCGCGTTGCCTGTAACCACCCCACGTTGCCGTAACCACAGCAGGTTGCCCGTGACCACCACACGTTGCCCATAACCACCACACATTGCCCGTAACCACCCCGCGTTGCCTGTAACCACCCCACGTTGCCTGTAACCACCCCAGGTTGCCGTAATCACAGCAGGTTGCCCGTGACCACCCCATGTTGTCCGTAACCACCCCAGATTACCTGTAACCACCTCAGGTTGCCCGTAACCACCCCTGGTTGCCCGTAACCACCCCACATTACCTGTAATCTAATTTTTTTTATCTTATTTTAGTAACTGCGCTATTCTAATAACCATTACTAGCTGCGGTTTTGCTCCTGTAAATCGGCGCTCCTTCCCTTCTGAGCCCTGCTGTGTGCCCATACAGTGGTTTATGCCCACATATGGGGTACCGTTGTACTCAGGAGAACCTGCGTTACAGATTTTGGGGTACGTTTTCTCTCCTGTTCCTCGTCAAATTGAGAAATTTCAAACTAAACCAACATATTATTGGAAAAATTCGAGTTTTTCATTTTTACTGGCCAATTTTGAATACTTTCCTCTAATACCTGTGGGGTAAAAATGGTCACCACACCCCAAGATGAATTCTTTGAGGGGTGCTCTTTCCAAGATGTGGTGACTTTTGGGGGGAATCTATTCTGCTGACACTACAGGGGCTCAGCAAACGCACCTGGCGCTCAGAAACTTCTTCAGAAAAATCTGCACTGAAAATGCTAATTGGCGCTCCTTCCCTTCTGAGCCCGGCTGTGTGCCCATGCAGTGGTTTATGCCCACATATGGGGTACCGTTCTACTCAGGAGAACCTGTGTTACATATATTGGGGTGACATTTCTCTCCTGTTCCTCGTGAAATTGAGAAATTTCAAACTAAAGGAACATATTATTGGAAAAATTCGAGTTTTTCATTTTTACTGTCTACTTTTGAATACTTTCCTCAAATACCTGTGGGGTCAAAATGCTCACCACACCCCAAAATAAATTCTATGAGGGGTGCACTTTCCAAAATGGAGTGACTTATGGCGAGATTTTACTCCGCTAGCACTACAGGGGCGCTGCAAACGCACCTGGCGCTCAGAAACTTCTTCAGCAAAATCTGCATTGAAAAAGCTAATTGGCGCTCCTTCCATTTTGAGCCCTCCTGTGTGCCCATGCAGTGGTTTACGCCCACATATGGGGTACCGTTGTACTCAAGAGAACCTGCGTTACAAATTTTGTGGTACTTTTTTCCTCTTGTTCCTCGTGAAATTGAGAAATTTCAAACTAAAAGAACATAATATTGGAAAAATTTGAGTTTTTCATTTTTACTGTCTACTTTTGAATACTTTCCTCTAATACCTGTGGGGTCAAAATGGTCACCACACACCAAGATGAATACTTTGAGGGGTGCACTTTCCAAAATGGAGTGACTTTTGGGGGGGTTCTATTCTGCAGACATTACAGGGGCTCTGCAAACGCACCTGGCGCTCGGAAACTTCTGCAGCAAAATCTGCATTGAAAAAGCTAATTGGCGCTCCTTCCCTTCTGAGCCCTCCTGTGTGCCCATGCAGTGGTTTATGCCCACATATGGGGTACCATTGTACTCAGGAGAACCTGCGTTACAAATTTTGGGGTACTTTTTTCCTCTTGTTCCTCGTGAAATTGAGAAATTTCAAACTAAACGAACATATTATTGGAAGAATTCAAGTTTTTCATTTTTACTGTCTTCTTTTGAATACTTTCCTGTAATACCTGTGGGGTCAAAATGGTCACCACACACCAAGATGAATTCTTTGAGGGGTGTACTTTCCAAAATGGGGTGACTTATGGGGGGTTTTCTCTCTGCTGACACTACAGGGGCTCTGCAAACGCACCTGGCGCTCAGAAACTTCTTCAGCAAAATCTGCATTGGAAAAGCTAATTGGCGCTCCCTTCCTTCTGAGCCCTGCTGTGTGCCCATACAGTGGTTTACGCCCAC